>NW_024081559.1:375590-416215 GCF_003009895.1 Hyaena hyaena | reverse complement strand
TGTCTGCACAGCAACTGGCTTACTGAAGTTAAAATTGAGGTTAGGATAAGACAGCTGTAACTTTTTAAAAAATATTATTTTGGGTGGGTAGACATGGGGATGGAGCACGGTGGGGGGGGTGCGGGGAGAGATAGAGAGAGAGAGAGAGAGAGAGAGAGAGAGAATCCCAAGCAGACTCTGCATTATCAATGCAAGGTCTGATGTGGGATGTGGGGCTCAGTCCCATGAAACGCAAGGTCATGACCTGAGTCAAAAGAATCGGATGCTTAATCGACTGAGCCACCCAGCAGCCCCATTATAACTTCTTTAATATGAGATATAATTGTGTGTATGTGTGTGTGTGTGTGTGTGTGTGTGTGTGTTTGTGTATTTGGTCTATATCTTTTAATTTATTTTTTTTATTTTTATTTTTTTAAAATATTTTTATTTATTTCTAGGAGAGAGAGAAAGACAATGTGAGCAGGGGAGGGCCAGAGAGAGAGGGAGTGACAGACTCTGAAACAGGCTCCAGGCTCTGAGCTGGCCGTCAGCACAGAGCCCAACGCGGGGCTCGAACCCACGAACCGCGAGATCATGACCTAAGTGAAAGTCGGATGCTTAACCGACTAAGCCACCTAGGCGCCCCTATATCTTTTAATTTAAAAAAATGAGACTAACATAGGATTAGATGAGTTATACTATGATATTGATTCACTTAATAAAAATTCACAGGTACTTATATCTTGTAACTACCATACATTTACAAGGAATATATCTTTTACTGTTGTATTTCAGATATATAAGAGGGGCAGAATTGGCAATCACAGTTATAGAAAATAATAATTAGGTTATGAAGTGCAAGTGAATATAGAGTGAGAGATTACAGTCAGGTGTTATATCAAAATGGAGTCTGAGAATCTATACGTTGGTTACCTCTGACCTTTAAGTGGGAGCTGGGTGGCTGGCCTGGTGTTGTCAGCGGTGCAATATCTGAGCTCTGTAAGCACAGGAATCATTTTGAGCTGGTAGCATTAACTATCGTCCGAAGTAAAATAAACTTAATAAATAACACCCATAGTAAAACTCATTTAGATGTATGAGAGATAAACTATATATTTTGGATCTTAATCTGTGAGTCAAAACTGAGAGCTTTATTTTTTCCTTATGATATAGTCTGTGCTTATTTAAAAGTTTGAATAGGTAAAAATCGAGTTTTCTTAAGGGCTTACCACTCTTTAAGAAATTATCATACAGATGATTCAAAAAATGTTAAGAGTAATGTGATGTTTTTCTCTTAAAGTAGAAGAAAAAAAGGCATATATAGTATTTTACAAGGTATTTTTTTGGTTTCAGCCTGATTCCTTCTATGAACACTATTTTCATCTGCTACTATTTCAGGGCATGCATATAAGAGTCCAATCCTGATTCCTAGATCCTTGCTTGCTGGGATTAGAGCAAGTAATCTTTATATCCATGACATCATTTGTATTCAGCTCACCTGTTGGCATTTATCCTGGATGTTGACTCACCCTCTAAAGGAAATGATCAATTCAGGAGAAAAATGGAGGCTCAGGCATTGTAAAGCTCCTGTCGCAAAGCATAAAGCCCCACTACCAGGGCAGTAGCTTCAGCCAAAGCACTTAATTCCTTCTTGATCATTTGACAAAGAACAAATTTAATGCTAGCGACTTAATGGAGAATAGATTTTCGCATCCCCGGAAGAAATCAAGAAGTTGTTCATGATGTTGAAAGTACATGGGGGGCCCAGCAGGAAGGCTGTGGTGCATTCACTAAATATATCATTACGATGAAATATTTTGAAGATAAACTATTTAACACTATGCTACACATCATGGTCTTTTTGTAGTCAAAAGCAAAAAAAGAAAAAATTAAATGAAATTATATATATATAAAGCTGCCTGACAATTTCCTGTGCACAGAGACCATCCTCTTGTAAATGAACCCTCTTGAATGTACGAGACACATTCCTCCTCACTCTTCTGTGAGAATCCCTTAATTATGAGAAGATAACACAAATGCATTGACTTTGAAACTTTTCCTCACTAAAGCACATTCATATATATCAGCACAACTATGACTGAAAGTTTAGAGGTTTATCCCCCATTCCCTTTCTTTCCATGGATTTTGCCTGGAAATACTTCTTTTTTATATATATTTTATTTTTTTATTAGTTTATTGTCAAGTTGGTTTCCATATAACACCCCGTGCTCATCCCCACAAGTGCCCTCCTCCATGCCCATCACTCCCCTTCCCCTCCCCCCACCTCCATCAACCCTCAGTTTGTTCTCAGCTTTCAAGAGTCTCTCATGGTTTGCCTCCCTCCCTCTCCCCCACTATTTTTCCCCTTCTTCTCCCCCATGGTCCTCCATTAAGTTCTTTCTAATCCTCCTATATGCGCAAACATATGGTATCTGTACTTCTCTGCCTAACATATTTCGCCCAGCATAACACCTTCGAGTTCCATCCATGTTGCTCCACATGGCCAGATTTCATTATTTCTCATTGCCATGTAGTATTCCATTGTATAGATAAACCACATCTTCTTGATCCATTCATCAGTTGATGGATACTTAGGTATTTTTCCATGTTTCGGCTGTTGTTGAGAGTGCTGCTATGAACATTGGGGTGCATGTGCCCCTATGCATCAGCACTCCTGTATCTCTTGGGTAAATTCCTCGCAGTGCTACTGCTGGGTCATAGGGGAGTTCTATTGTTAATTATTTGAGGAACCTCCACATTGTTTTCCAGAGGGGCGGCACCAGTTTACAGTCCCAGCAACAGTATAGGTGGGTGCCCATTTCTCCGCATCCTCACCAGCATCTAGAGTCTCCTGATTTGTTCATTTTAGCTACTCTGACCTGTGTGAGATGTTATCTCAGTGTGGTTTTGCTGTGTATTTCCCTGATGATGAGGGATGCTGAGCATCGTTTCATGTGTTTGTTGGTCATCTGGATGTCCTTTTTGGAGAAGTGTCTCTTCATGTCTTCTGCCCATTTCTTCAGTGGATTATTTGTTTTTCGGGTGTGGAGTTTGGTGAATTCCTTATAGATTTTGGATACTAGCTCTTTATCTGATCTGTCATTTGCAACTATCTTTTCCCATTCCATCAGTCACCTATTAGTTTTATTGATGGTTTCCTTTGCCATGCAGAAGCTTTTTTCTTGATGAGGTGCCAATAGTTCATGTTTGCTCTTGATTTCCTTGCCTTTGGGGATGTGTCAAGTAAAAAATTGCTGCAGTTGAGGTCAAGGAGGTTGTTTCCTGCTCTCTCTTCTAGGGTTTTGATGGTTTCCTGTCTCACATTCAGGTCCTGTAACCATTTTGAGTTTATTTTTGTGTATGGTGTGAGAAAGTGATCTAGTTTCATTCTTCTGCACGTTGTTGTCCAGTTCTCCCAGCACCATCTTTTAAAGAGGCTGTCATTTTTCCGTTGGATACTCTTTCCTGCTTTGTCAAAGAGTAGTTGGCCATACATTTGTGGGTCCAATTCTGAGTTCTCTGTTCTATTCCATGGGTCTGTGTGTCTGTTTTTGTGCTAATACCATACTGTCTTGATGATGACAGCTTTGTAGTAGAGGCTAAAGTCTGGGATGGTGATGCCTCCCGTTTTGATTTTCTTCTTCAATATTACTTTGGCTATTTGGGGCCTTTTGTGGTTCCATACAAATTTTAGGATAGTTCTAGTTTTGAGAAGAATGCTGGTGCAATTTTGATTGAGATTGCATTTAATATGTAGATTGCATTTTTAATAATATCTACCTCCACATTTGAACAAGGACTTCTCTTATTCCCCAGATGTCTTCCCCCAGATGACACCCCAGATCTCAGTATTCCTCCCCCACTGTGCAGCACAGCTCCCTGCCTGCCTGCTGCAGACAGACATCAAGGGTCTCAGGATTTCACTTTCTACTGTGCTCGTGGCAATATCTTCAAAACACATACATGTGTGCACACCTCCCCACATCTACATGCATGCATGCATGTGCCCACCCACACATATATGCATACCCCCACACCCACATGAATGCATGCACATGAACAACCAACCACACATGCATGCACACACTCACACACCTGTGCATACATGCACAACCAGCATGCACACACCTAGGCATTCACACACCCAAATTGTAAACATATGAACAAATTTTCAATAGTGAACATATCTAAATGTTGAGATTATAGGTTATTTTAATAATTTTCTTTTTCTTTATTTCTACCGTCCAAAGTTTCCAAAGTGAAACTATATTATATTACCTTGTAAAAATGAATTAGTAGAGAGCATTACAAATAAATGATGGAATGAAATGAGATCTATGTAAGTCTCAGAAATGTGACAGATTGCCACAGCATCATTTCTCTTCATTTGTTTCCTCTGTGTTTTCTCTTTCTTCTCTAAAATGCTATGAATCCTGAGTAAATCAGAGGTGTACACACACACACACACACACACACACACACAGACACCAGGGATATGCATACACACACATGAGCATATACATATGTATGTGAATGACTTATATTTCAAAGGAAATTATGCTCAAATTTACTGAATCAAGGAGTCCTCAAATACATTTTCACCACCATAGAGAGAAAAGAGTAATATAAGTAATACTCCTTTTAATATCCCTATAGGCAAATTTAAACTTCTGTGAGGCAAGAAAGTTTCTGCTTCAAAGTAACACAATACAGACCTACAAGGATGACTGTTCAGTTTTGAAAACCGTGTCCTGTCTTCATTTCTTCTGTGCCACAAGCCTGTAGTTACCCCAGCACACATGGCCCAGACTTCTGGGGCCTAAAAGCCATAGGGGATTAAAAGCCCTGCCCCTTGTATTACCTGCATTGTGTTTCTTATGTTTGGAATTAATGAAGACACCCTGGTGTTTGTTCTCCCCCCAAAATTTTTATTCCAAAACATGCAAAAAGCATTGAATGAGAGAGAATAATCAATCATTCTTTCTTATTTCCTGCATCTATTTCCTGGATGAAATATAGAAGGTATATGATCACAGTTTTTTTTCTCTGATCGCAATATTTTTATCTGTAATTAACCTTGGGCCTTCTGGGTCTTATATTGGGTGTTTTCTAAGCACAAGCCTGGAGTGTGACTAACGTTTGAATAATTCTCTCTCAACACGTTAAAAAATAGATGACGAGCAAAGGACCTATCTTTAAATTTTGCTTTACCGTGTTGTCCTAAAATATCAGATATTGGAAGACTGTATACATCTAATAGATAATAAGATTATTACAAATAAAAGAAGATTCATTGTAATTCCTTAACTAAAAACAAAACCTTTGAAAGTTACGAAGCATGTGTGTGCAGAAGGGAAGAACAGTATGTGAACATATGTGCATTCAAATGGGAAGATCTCACTGGACAGCTGGGAGCACAGACTCAGGGCTTTTTTATTTTAACTATTTGAATATCTCAATTTCAAATTGAATTCAATATTGAATTCTTAAAATACCTTTTGTTATCAGTGAGATCTCACCTAAGGCTAGGCTATTTCTATACTAAGTGAAGAACGTGAACGTGGTTTAATGTCATCGCCTAATATGAATACTCAGAATTCTAGTGGCCTGACTTACGTCATTATATCTTCTCACTAGTCTAACACAATAATTAGGTTTTTAGTGGATGCTGAGGGTATATTGATTGAAATACTAAGTTACTGCCAATAAAAAATGCCCACATATAAATCTTCGTATGCATCAGAAACCACAATAACAGTCTGTCAGTTTTGTTGTGTTCTCTTGATGGCAAAGCAGTTAGTGAGGGTTAGAAGAAACTACAAAATGGAAGTTGCTGGCAATTAATTTTTAAGATGCTGGGAAAAACTAATTATCACTAACGCTGGCTTAAGAGGGGATCCTCACATGTATTCCATAATAAGAGGTATTGCAAAACCTTAAAATGAGTGAAAAATACTCAATTTTTTTTTCAAAGTAATGAGGTCCTAATAGAGTATATATTCTTGGCTTTACTAATAATAATCCTTGCCAAAAGTAAGTTTCTCTCAGACAACAGTGTTGAGTTGTAGTGTGAAATAAAGACCTAGAAAATTAAACATCTGTTGTATAAGAATGTAAGTTTACTGGAAATGTTATAGGATGAAAAATCTAAAGCCTGGGCTCTAGAGATCCTGAACATGTGGCTTATCCTTTTTAGGTACACAGATATTGTGAATAATGTGGTAGATTTGAGCCTTAAAAATCTCTCTAGAACATGTAGCATGAGAATAAGTTAATTTACTCTAAACTTGTTGATTGGTCCAGTGAAATGCAAAATATTTGGTATTTTGTTTGATATAAATTTGATTCAGTGTCCAGAAAATGAACATGAATTCAGATTGGATGAGAACTACAGAGGAGATGTGAGGTGACCTGCTTCAGCATACTGAGTTTGGGGGGAAGGAAAAGGGGACCTTAGCCAAAATTCTGCTGACTTTCTTCAGTCTCTCTATGAGCAAGAAATAGAAATAGGACTGATCAGATTTGGTAATGTCAGCTAGGCCATAGTTTGAGTATAAATATTGTATCCCATTTCTGGGGCGCCTGGGTGGCTTAGTCGGTTGAGCGTCCGACTTTTGCTTAGGTCATGATCTCGCGGTTCGTGGGTTCGAGCCCCGCGTCGGGCTCTGTGCTGACTGCCAGCTCAGAGCCTGGAGCCTGTTTCAGTCTGTGACTCCCTCTCTCTCTGACCCTCCCCTGCTCACGCTGTCTCTCTCTCTCTCTCCTAGAAATAAATAAAAATATTAAAAAAAAATATTGTATCCCATTTCTCTCTCTTTTCCTCCTTCTTTATATATTGTTTTCACAATGAAATTCAACTACATTGATTCACTGTCTGCTTTTTGACAGCAGGCACCTGCTTCCTTTTTCACATCCATCTGCTTCCCTGTTATAGTATTTCATATACATGCCCATTTCATCATCGTATTAGGGTTGAGAACTGGTTGTGAAATCCAGTTGGGAGTTCCCTGCAGAGGCGGTATCGAGTGTTTATATGAGGACATAGCATAAACATGTGTTCATCCCGTGATTCCCTGTGTTTGGCTGCCTTCAAAACTTGAGGGGAATTTGATTATTTGGCAAAACTATTTAAATACTGTGATATATTATTGAAAGATCATCTATACTTCTTAAAATACCCATTTATTAAAATGAGAGAACAGTGGGGCGCCTGGGTGGCTTAGTCGATTAAGCGTCTGACTCGCTTAGGTCATGATCTCGCGGTTCGTGGGTTCGAGCCCCGCGTCGGGCTCTGTGCTGACTGCCAGCTCAGAGCCTGGAGCCTGTTTCAGTCTGTGACTCCCTCTCTCTCTGACCCTCCCCTGCTCACGCTGTCTCTCTCTCTCCTAGAAATAAATAAAACATTAAAATAAAAGAAATTTAAAAAAAAATGAGAGAACAGATAAAATCAGAATCCCATAAATAAATCTCTGCTACCTTGCATTGTTTGTGTGTGTTAGATTGAGTTTAAGGTATGAGAGGGATTCATTTGGCTGTATATCAATGGCTATATATGCACATTGCAAAAATAAGCCAGAGTGGCAAAAAATCAGAATATCTAAATGTAACAATTCTTAATTTTTAGCATATGTACAAATGTATGTCCTAGGATTAATAACCAGTACATAAGCCAACTCTTTGGTATTTGGCCTGATCACATAATAGATATTATTTGATTAGTTAATAATTATCACAGCTCAAAAATCAAATTCAAAAACCAAAAATAATAATAGACATTAAAATAATGAGTATGAATGATCTTTTCTTGGGTGTTTGAGAAAGACCACAAGGTCTTATATGACCTCAGAGCAATCATGAGGAAAAATATTCAACCCAGTACTTAATAGCTGTGAAGTTTTATTAATTTATTAGTAGGGTGTTCCTATTGGTAGGAAGCCAGTTATGAAGAAATATGTTTAATAAAAGGCCTCTAATATGTTAACTCTGCTGATGTCATAATGACTAGGAAGTAGATTATGTCCATGTGTGTAAATTGATACATAGTTTACAGTCAGCCCTTGATTACCAAAGTGATAATAATTTATATTCCTCAGTTTCATATTGATCAACACTAAGTCAAGTGGCTTGTAAAAAACTTAAAATGAATAGTAGTCTATGAATATTCAGGAGTGAAGAGTCTTAACAGAGACAGAGTTCATAGTAAATCCTCATTTAAAATAATTTTAGGAGAAAAACCTAATATTCTTTATTGTTTAAGTAAATTAAGCTACCAAAGCAGTAATGTCTATATTTCTGTAGAAACTTAATTGTAAAAGTCTATATGTGTGTGGATTTGTTATTTAATATAAAGTTGACCTGTTCGTCAACTGTTCATCGTTATTTTACTTGAACCCTTTAACACCTGTACAGACTTCAGGAATTCAGAGATTCCCACTCGTCCTCAGTCAAACTAGCCACATTCAAGTGCTCAGGTGTCACATGTGGCTCGTAGCTATTATGGTGGACAGTGCAGGTGGAGAACCTTCCTTAGTCACTGAAAGGTCTACTACACAGCCCTACTTTATTTTATTTTATTTTATTTCTTAAAATATTTTTTTTTATTTCTTTCTAGGAGAGAGAGAGAGAGAGACACAGCGTGAGCAGGGGAGGGTCAGAGAGAGAGGGAGACACAGACTCTGAAATAGGCTTCAGGCTCTGAGCTGGCAGTCAGCACAGAGCCCTACGCGGGGATCGAATCCATGAACCGTGAGATCATGACCTAAGCGAAAGTCGGATGCTTAACCGACTAAGCCACCCAGTGCCCCAAAGCCCTACTTTAGAAAACTTCTGATATCTCTTATTTAGTGTTCATTTTCCAGACATTTAAACAGTCTGTCTTCAATTCCCTGGGTGTCTCTTGTCTGGGCTCAGGATTTCTAGTCCTTTCCACTGGCTCTCACCTGACATGGATGGGAGTACTAGTCATCAATCCAACCTCATTCTTCTGTGAGTACTACAGCTACAGCCTTCTAATTCCTTGGAAATCCACCACAGATTTTAATACATTAGGCGGTACTCTTTTACCAAGATCATTTAATTAGTAATAAGTCCGTGTAAATAACAGTATCAGTGAGCACACATTATTCAGTCTTAGAATTTCCTGCATTACTCACATCAAAAACACATTGTTTTGTTTTTGGTTTTGTGTTCAGTTTTTTTTAGGTGTTGAGTATATTATGTAGGCTTAAATGGAATATTGAGTAATGAAGTTGATAAACTACATTCTACTGATTTACAACAGTGGGGTTGTGGAACTTCATTTAAGGAAAGTAAAAGAGACTTAAGATAAATGCAAAAGCGGCTGCAAAGCTGTGCTTAGAGAAAAGATGTGATCTCTGAAGTTTGGATTTGCCTTTAAAAACATTTGTACCTTCATTTGTCAATATATTTGAAATCAAATATTAATTATTGAGTGAATAATATTATTTATTGAGTGGGCAACAATACTTTCTAAAGTTTCTTTGCTGCAGGAGTTTCTGTATATGTCTGTATTTGTGTATGTGTAAAAAAGAATGGAATGTTTCCTTAATTGGAAACATTGTAAAAAGAAGGATTTAAAAATTTTTTAACATTTACTTGTTTTTGAGGGCGAGAGGCAGAGAGAGAGAAAGGCAAACAGGCTCCAGGCTCTGACCTGTCAGCACAGAGCCCAACATAGGACTCAAACCCATGAACCATGAGATTATGACCTGAGTCGAAGTCAGACACTTAACCAACTGAGCCACCCAGGCTCCCCTAAAAGGAGGGATTTTAAATAATGTTTTTGTGTCATAATACTCCTTCGCTTCAGTATCAGTATTCCAGTGAGATCATTTTTAGGTATGCAGAGTGAGTGTTTAGATGTCCCCTAGTTCATTTACTGGTGTGTTGTGTGTGTATGTGTGTTTGTGTTTGTGTGTGTATGCACTGAGTTCTACACACTTTCATCGTTTGTGTAGGTTAGGGTGTGCATCATGGTGGCCAAGATACTAACCATTTCCAACATCACAGGGATACGTCATGTTGCCATATTTATTTTGTGTCTGACAGGATCCACAGTGTCTAATTAATAGTAAATGGATCAGTATATCATCTAAGAAGTTCACTTCTGTGTAGAGGAAATATTGAAGTGTAATGCTTACAATGTAGGTTCCAGGAGGAGTATTTATGTGTCACGTTTGAGTTGTCAAGGTGTTTATGTCTTTGTTAGAAATAGGCCAAAGGTGCTCCTCTTGCAATTGTCCCTCCCCATTACAACAGGCTCAACCAATTATGGCGATTAAATATCTGTAATTTATAATAAAACAGAGAATGGGAAATAAGGATCATAGCTAACCCAAGAGAATTCTGAGGGCGCGCTGGTCAGTAGCATTCTTCTAAAGAATAATGGAAGTGTAATTATATGATTGCATACTTAAAACCAAAAAACAATTGTACAACTTTTCCAAATGTTGAGTTCAGCCAGACTTTTAAAAATATTACTGAAGGCTTCTTAGTAAACTGTATCAGTGCAATAACGTGCACTTAGGAAATCAGAATTAGTGAATATTAAAAACTTATCACAGAATGATAAATTCTTATAAGTTCTTACACAAAGGAAAAGTTTCGGGATGTTTCTCTTCCAGTAGCCTGTAACCCCCCTTGAGACATTTGCCACGTCCGGTGTTCCTTTCATGCCATCTGCAGTGAGGCTGTGATGCTACAAGGAAAGCAATCCCAGGGGACAGAACGGCTACTCCCCGAACAGTTTCTGTCCAATCCCTGATATCATGAAGGATATTTTCGTAGATTCTGAGGCCCCGGAGGGGGTTGCGTAGGGAAGGAAGACCCCACAGCGATTGACATGGCTGCTGATTCGGGAGGAGGTTGGGCAGAACACGACAGCCAGAGAAAGGAACAGACAACTCGCCGGGCTCTTTGAGCCCCAGGGAGCAGAACCCTGCCTCCTTGCCGTGCTCAGACCTGGTCGAGTACATTCTCTCCAGGGAAGGGGCCACCTGCTTGCACAGAGCTCTCGCCTTCCAGAGCCGCATCTCTAGGAAGGACCCTGAACAACCGTCTTCCCCGATTGCCCTTGGCCCATCACCCACATTGCTTTTATCCCCTTTCCGTACACCATGAAATGAAGTATTTTATACAGGTCAAAATCTCATTTGACATACGTTTTAAGGCTTCTCTTAATGAAATGAGAATTAGAAGTCTGACGTAACAAATCAGCAGAGTGATTTAGAGACAAGTCATAAAGTTTTAGATCATGATTCATGAATATTAGGTATCTGCCAACCTTTTCCTTTATATAACAGCATAAACTGTATAAATCCTAAGGGAATCCTGGGAAAAATTATATAGATAGAAGATATTCTTGCACATTTTGAAAACACAGCAATATGGCCTACAAATCATCAAATACAGTGTTATTAAATATTTCATTATGAATATCTATGTAGTATATTACATATACTAAATCGTCATATTATATATCTATGTCTCTATAGGTATGTGTATATGGGCATGTGTGTCTATGTGTATATATATGTAGCCTAGATAAATATATCTATATGTAAATATATAATATATAAATATGTAATAAATACATATTACATATCATTAATATACACTAAAATATAATATGCTCTATGTGTATCATAAATATTTAATTATGTATATAGACACTGAATCTATCTAGGCTATATAGATACACATGTAGATACATATCTTCATGCTGTTGCTCATATACTTCTCTTTTCTGACTCTATTATCTCAATCGAACTTGTCAGTGCCTTCATTTTCACACATTTTAACATCATATATCTGCTTAGGATTCCTTAAATACTACTACTCTTACTCCTGATTTTCTCTGTAATCTGTCTTTCTCACAATCGGGGAATTCTTCATCTAATTTCCTACAGAAATTTATTTTTTTAATTTTTCCTACAGTACTTGTGACTATGTGTAGTGTAGTCTGTTAAGTACTGTTAAGTACATGCATCTTAAGAACAGACTCTAGGTTCATTAAAGGAAGAAATTGTCAGGTCTATTTTATTTATTTACTTATTTTGAGAGAGAAAGAGAGAGAGAGCGCAGGCGCGTGCGCGCAGGAGCAGGGGAGGGGCAGAGAGAGGGAGAGATAGATTCCCAGGCAGGTTCCGCATTCAGCGCAGAGCCTGATGCAGGGCTTGAACTCATGGCCTGAGCCAAAATCAAGAGTGTGGCAGTCAACCTAGTGAGCCGCCCTGGTGCACGGAGGTCTGTGTAATCTAGCTTGTTTCAAGTGGTACTTGCTACTTATTTGGGGAATAAACAAAACATCATTTCTCTAAGGGAGTTAAGGTATAACATAGTCAATGTCAGAATTTCAAAGTGTAAAGGAGCATATTGTAACTTCTTTTTCTGATTTTACGTCTAAGAAAGGTGTTTGATGACACTCAGATTTAGTAGTGTTGTGCAGAATGTTTTGGACCTTTGTTTAATTTTAAGAACTTCTTTTCTATAGTTCTGACATAGTATTCTTTTAGTCTGTTTTAGATTATCTCAGTTGAATCCATTTAAAATTTAAGATTTTTTTTTAAATTTAAGACTTTTTTTGCAACTTTATAGAATATTTATGATAGGGTTCTGTTGTGTCATACAATATTTCTAAATAAAATATACTGACTGAGACAAAACTTTAGACAGGATTTTTCTTAATTCATGAGATGTACCTTTGCAATACTTATAATAATTACATTAAAAAGAAATGTGACAGGAGTAATTAAAACTTTTATCAGATTTCATACATTTTAATTGATTTCATCAGTGATAAGATGTGTGAGAAACTGATGTTTCCCTTTATCATTCCAGGGGAGTTCTTGTCAGAAGGCTTCTTCATATTTTAGAATAAACAACTTAGTTTGGGAGAGTTGGGATCATTGTGGTATCTATTCTGTTCTTTGGTGACGTACTCAAAGTTTAGTATGGAGGTGAATATTAATTGTTTTCTTTCTCACACTGTACTGCATGCCTTAAGTTTAAGACCTTGATCCATTTTGAGGTAATTTCATTTTTCTGCATGTGGTTATCCAGTTTTCCCAACACCATTTATTGAAGAGACTATCATTTTTCCATTGAGTATTCTTGGATTGTTGGCTCCTTTTTTAAATATTACTTGACAGTATATGTTGGGTTTATTTCTTATCTTCTATTCTGTTGGTCTCTGTGTCTATTTTTCTGTCAGTTCCATGCTATTTTAATTACTATTGCTTTGTAGTGTCCTTTGAAATCAAGAAGTGTGATGACTCCAGCTTTGTTCTTTCTCAGGTTTGCTTTGGCTTTTCAGGGTCTTTTGTGGTTCCATACAAACTTTAGGATTCTTTTTATCTATTTCTGTGAAAAATGTCACTGGTATTTTAGTAGAAACTGATTCTATAGATGGCTTTGGGTAGTAAAGACATTTTACTAATAGTAATCTTTCAATCCATGAACATGGGATAATTTTCCATTTGTTTGTACCTTTTCAATTTCTTTTATCAAAAGTTCTGTGGTTTTCATTGTACAGATCTTTTTCTTCCTTGGTAAATTTTTTTTCTAAGTATTTTATTGGTTTTGATGCAATTGTGAATGGAATAGTTGTTTTTTTTTTTTTTTTTTTAATTTCAGGCATATCATTGATAGTGTGTAGGAACACACCTGATTTCTGTATGTTAGTTTTATAATCTCCAACTTTACTGAATTTGTTGATTCATTCCAAGAGTGTTTTGGTTAAGTCTTTAAAATTGTCTACATTGGGGCACCTGGGTGGCTCAGTCGGTTGAGTGTCCGACTGAAGCCCAAGCATCAGGGTCTGTGCTGACACCCAGCTCCGAGCCTGGAGCCTGTTTCAGATTCTGTGTCTCCCTCTCTCTCTGATCCTTCCCTGCTCATGCTGTTTCTCTCTCAGAAATAAATAAAAGATTAAAAAATGTTTATTAAAATGTTTATTATAAAATAAAATTGTCTATATATAAAATCATATCATTAGCAAATAATGACAGTTTTACTTCTTTCTTTTTAAATTGGTTGCCTTTTTTTTTTTTTTTAATCTTGGCTGATTGCACTAGCCAGAATTTCCAGTACTATGTTGAATAAGAGTGGTAAATAAGGTTACACATACATCCCCCACAGTTATTTACTCAGGAGGAGGAAATATGTCCATAAAAATTTTTGTTCAAAAGTTTTTATAGTAATTTTACAATCCTTATAACAGTGAACATCCCAAATATCCATCAGCAGGAAATACCAGCCAGCAGTAGAAGTGTATGAAGCCACAATACACAAAACAGCAGAGATGAAGCTGAAAAACATTATGTGGAGATAAAGCCAGGTGTAGATTATACCCTCTGTGATCACATTTATAAGAAATCCAAGATTTTGCTAAACCATCCTGTGATGGTCGGTCATCCAGTGGATGCCGCTGTGTGAAAAGGATTAACTGGAAAGTGGCCAGAAGAGATTTTGTGATGTGAAGGTGCGGGTTTTTCTGTGTTTGTGCTGGCTGTAGTTCAGGTGTTTATTACAGTTGTCAAAACCTACCTAACCTGTCAAATTATGCTTATAAAACCTAGCATTTATTTTTGGCAAATGATTTTTATTGAGATAGGTAGCTAGCTAGTTAGGCTGATTGATTCAACTAAGAGAGGGCTTCAGTAAGAATTCCAGGTACAGACATTCTCCTTTGGCATCTTCATCAGATCTCATTAAGTTAGTGTAAAATAGAATAAGTAAGAAACCAGGAGATTGATTGCATAATAATATTTTTAACTTAGAACGACATAATCAGCCACTGTGCATTGGTCCATGATATTTTGGCACATGCACATCTGGTCCTGCAGTAGATGTTTTAGGGTGAGAGACTATGAGGGGGTCGAACATAAATAAACAAGTAAAAACAAATTTAATGGTATGAAAGGAGACAAGTGCCTCGTTTGGGCTAATGATGTTTGTGTGCCGGGAAAAAAATAAAAAATAATCGAATTGATGTCAGTATCCAGACAAATAAATATATGTATTTTTTAAATTAGTAAGGAGAAGATAAAAAATTTAATAGAAAAAGTCACCCAAGCAGAAAATTCATAAAAGGATAATACAAATGGCCAATATAACCTTAAGAATATTTTCCTTCTGAGTAATTATCAGGAATATGTAATTTAAAATATCATTGTAAAAGGGAAATAAAACACTTTTTCTTCTCATTATAAAAATAAAACTCATAAAACTTGATATTAGAATCCGTAAAAAAACAAATATTTGTTAATGGTGTTGAGTTCTGTGTTGATACAGTTTTTTGTGGAGGGTAGTTTCGCAGTATCTGTCAGTCTTGAAATAACACTTGCTGTTCCCACACTTGAGAACTGCATAGAGCCCCTTGCCCTAAAGACTTCAGTTAGCGGTTTACAGTTTTCTCACATAAGGAACCTGTCTGAAAATAGGCCTCACCATGATTCTCCAGGAACCTAGTTTCGTTTTTCTTTCCCCACTTCTCTTCCCAACATCATTGGACATCCCCTTACTGTGTCACCCCCGCCTCACTCCCACTTTACACTGCTCCGCTGACAGCTGCGCGTCGCCAGCCATTGTTAGCCAGACCTGTGTGCAGAGAGGCTGGAGAGTGAAGGCTGTTATATTTTTTTAAGTTAAAAGACTATTTTTTCCATTCTACAGAAACCTTGTGAAGAGGCACTGAGAGTTGCCACAAATACCCTTCTCCTACACAGTGTCCATATTACTAGCGTGTTGCATGGGTAAAATGCATTTGTTATGAGGCGTGCCCCAACATTCATGCGTTCTTGCCAACTAACGTCCACAGTGCACAGGTTTGTACAGTCCACAGTGCTGCTGTACCCTTCTGTGGGCCTTGACAAATTCATAAAGCTCTGATTCCCCCATTTCTGTATCGTACAGAGTGGTGTCCATGCTTACAAAATGCCCTGTGCTCCGTCAACTGATCCTTCTCTACCCTGATCCCCTGGCAGCCTCACATCTTTTTACTTACTCTCGAGTTTTGCATTATTCACAGTAGTTACATCTTGATGTAGATTGTAACTAGCCTGGGAAGAAAGAGGTTTCCATTTTTAGTTTAAATACTTTGGTAATGTTTAGATTTTTAAGTAATGAGGTTAGCTTATTTACTTCATTTTATGGCATAAAGTGGTGTTTTTCCCCATGATTGTAAACATGCCTCTAGGCATGTTGTTTAGAACATGTGCTCTTGTGAGCATGTGCTGCTGTGGTGTCAGGCCTCATTCTGTCCAGTCAACTTTATGAATTCTGAATATCTCCGAAGATATCAGTAGTACCTACTGCACAGCCTTGTTATGGGAAATTTGTTTTTTGAGAGCAAGAGAGATTGCTGGGGAAGCAGAGAGAGGGAGAGAGAATTCTAAGCAAGCTGAGTGCTGACAGCACAGAGCCTGATGTGGGGCTCAAACTCACGTACCATGAGATCATGACCTAAGCTGAAGTCAGAGGCTCAACCGACTGAGCCACCCAGGCACCCCTTGTTAAAAGAAATTAAACAGATACGTGTGTATAGATTGCCTAACATGGCATCTAGAACACTTGCTATTGCTCAATGGGTTACTATTATTTCACTTATTACAACATGAGGAATTTAAGTTAGACATAAAAATTATAGGTTTTTCTATTTGGCTTGATGGACTGTAAAATGGACTACTGAAGGCTGAAGATTTTTTGTAATGCCTCATCAAATACCAGGTAGTGTTTGCTTATGGAAACCTTAAAATAAGATATGGCTGTTAATTATATTTAAGTATATTGTTGAATTAATTAACAAAGAATAAGAAAACCTTTGAGAATAATCGCTTTAATGAAGTGACTTTAAATTCAACATTGTCATTCTTTCTAAGAATTAATGGAGGGGCACCTCCATTCTTTTCCTTTAACCGGGTGGATGGGTATATTCTTTTCCTTTAACCAAGCCTTAATAGTCTAGAATAAGTTGTTAGAGTTCAGAGGAAAACTGGTCAGTTTCTAAACTGAAGTTTCTTTCCTTCTAAAGAATCATGTTTCATACCTCATGAAATAGTGGAAACAGCAATCATTATCAAAATGTGAAATAACTTACATGAGGGTGTAGAATAGGAGTAAATATGCAAGGCAAGAAAAATAGAAACATTAGGACAAATGGAATTGAATCTAATCTAACGCATGATTCACCAAAAAAGCAAGCTTGAGATTGAATTTCTGAAAGGGTCAAAGCTGAAGGTCTGTTAGGGATACCAGAGTGGGAGCACAGGTGAGTCTAGGCTTGGCCTGGCCCCACGTGGAAACTGTAGGTGGGGCACCTTCTCCCCCCAGCGGCAGGTGCAGAGCAGGTTTGGGTACAGCATCCGTCTCGTATGGAGACTCTGCCTTCTTTTCAGACACAGCACATCCCTACCGGGAACCAAGCTAAATATCACTCTGTAACGCTGAGCACGGTATTGGATATACACAGGATGTGGGAAATGGAGCAAGATGTGCATTCCCTAATTCTTGTTAGAGTTATTTCTCTTGTCTTTGAAAAATAGATTTGTTGACCTACTTTTTAAAGTTTATTTATGTATTTTGAAACAGAGCACAAGCAGGGGAGGGGAAAAGGTGGGGGGAAGAGAGAAATGGGGGGAGAGAGAAAATGAATCCCAAGCAGACTGCATGCTGCCAGCACAGACCCAGACGTGGGGCTCAAACTAATGAAACCATGAGATTATGACCTTAGTTGAAACCAAGAGTCAGATGCTCAGCTGACTGAGCCACCCAGGCACCCCTGACCTATTTTTTAGAAACAATTTCTTGATATTCTACATTTTCCTAAAAGTGAGTCATTGAAAAATAAAACCAAACTTTCATATAAGAAAACCTTCTGATGTAAGATTTATTAACTACATGACTTAGAAGCAGTTTTGGCCTTCTGCTGGTGGATAAATCTACCTGTGTCATATATCATTAGCTGTATCACATGGAGAGAAATTCCATTATTTTTTTTAAAGTTTTATTTATTTTTGAGAAAGTACAAATGGGGAGGGACAGATTAAGAGGGAGACAGAGGATCCAGAGCAGACTCTGCATTGACAGCAGCAAGCCCGATGTGGGGCTTGAACTCATGAACCATGAGATCACGACCTGAGCCGAAGTTGGATGCTCAACCAACTGAGGCACCTGGGTGCCCCTTCATTAATTCTTAAAAAGAATGACAGTGTTGAATTTAAAGTCATTTCATAAAGTGATTATTTTCAAAGGCTTTCTTACTTTGTTAATTGATGAAACAATATGCTTAAATTTAATGAACAGCCACCTCTTATCCTAAAGTTTCCATAAAGAAGACAGTGGAAACACAAGGAAAAGATACATAAGTCTAAAATTGTCTCTCCAAAATATTTTTGCGTACAAATTAAAGGATGGAAATGTGTAAGTTGTGAAATGATTGATAGACAACAAAATGAGCAACAGAATGCCACATTTTGGCAATATGTAATTTATACGAAATACCTGATGATACTATTTGAGCAGCAAATACCACTGTCATGGGAGTACGGAACAAACAGCAGTGCCATGCTGGTCCCCCAAGTGGCACTGGAGTATGAGTATATAGATGAAAGCCAGTATTTAAGCCTCCATGATACATTTAAAAGTGACACTTATCATCTGTCATTTGTGCTGTGGGAGCCCGGAGAGGAGGTAGAAGAGTCGCCAAATGAGACAGAAACATTGCAAGAAAGCAAGTTACCAAAAAAAAAAAAAAATCCTTCATGAAAATGTCTTTTTAAATATTAGCACATTGTATATAGCAGCACATAAAAGAATAATACACTGAGGCCATGTTGGGTTTTTCCCAGGAATGGAGATTGTCTCAAAATTCAATGTAATTTACCATATCAACGTGATAGTATGTGACAAGCCTGCAGCTAACATACTCAGTGGTAGAAAGCTAAACACTTTTCCTCTAAGGTCAGGAACAAGAGAACGATGCCCATTCTCACCACATGTGTTCAACCTACTACAACAGAGCAATAGGCAAAGAAAATAAATAAAAGGGCTTTAAATCTGAAAGGAAGAAGTAAAATCATCACTTGGCCAATGACACAATGTAGAAAATGCTAAGGACTTCACAAACACATTTGTTACAACTAATAAATGATATCATTTAAGTGGCACTGTACAAAACCAACATACAAGAATTAGTTGTATCTGTATACACTAGCAATAAGCCCTTTGAAAAGGAAATTACATAAGTGACCCCATTTATAACAGTGTCAGAAAGAATAAAATAGGAATAAACTTAACCAAGAGGTAAAAGACTCGTACAATGACAACATCAATGGAAGATATTAAGCAGATATGAATCCATGAAAATATCCTGTGTTCATGGACCAGAAGACTTAATGTGGTTAAAATATCCATACAGATCTATTGCCATCCCCATCAAGATCCTAATGGCTTTTTAAAAAATAGAAATAGAAAAAAATAGTCCTAAAGTTCATATGGAGCCACACACATCCAGAATTACCAAAGCGGTCTTGAGCAAGATGAACAAAGCTGGAGGTATCACACTTGATTTCCAAATATATTACAAAAATACAGTAATTGAGAGTAAAATATTGACATAAATATAGTCATCCAGACCTGGGGGAACTAAACAGAGAGCCCAGAAATAAAGCTGCATATAGCCATCAGGTCTCTGATAACGGTGCAGAGAACAGCAATGGAAGAAGGATAGATTCTCCAACAAACAGCATCGGGAAAATTTGATGCTCACATGCACAAAAGTGAAACTGGACCACACCTTACTGTATATGCAAAAATCAGCTCATAAAGTCTTAGTGTAAAACTTAGACTCGAAAACTCCTAGAATGAAGGGGGGAGCATCTTGGCCATGATTTCTTGGATGTGACTCCAGAATTGCAGGCAGCAAAAGCAAAATTGGACAGGTGGGACTCCTTCACAATCTGTCATTTGCTTCAGCACCTAGGACATTGATACTGATGTGACAGGTGTCCTCTCTACTTGTTTTCTCCTGCATCTCGTCCATCATCTGCAATGGCATGTGAGTCCCCTCACATCACTTTTGTTTGCTGACTCCTTGGCACAGGTACAGGAGTGATTTCTGAAGCGGAATCAAAAGTTATGATATAAAAAATAGTATCAACAACACTGAGTACAAATAAAAGTGACTCAAACAAAGTGCTAAGCCATGCTCAGGAGTTTGACCTGTTTTGGTAAATGCTTTTCAGGTTTTTATTCAACTGGTATCTGCTAAGGGAAATAGGATATATTAAAATGAGCATATTTTCTAGTAAGGTCTGTTCTTCCAGTGAAAAGGTTAATGCATTTTTTAAAAAATGCATTTAAAGATTTAGTTTCAAAGTGGTTTTCTTCAAAGGACATATTTTTATCAGACTAAAGAACTGCAGGTTTTTGAAACTGTGATTGATGTGGCTTCCAAGGAAGTGAGGAGGTGCTGCGGGGGCTGGGATGCCGTCCAGGGGAGCACTGCATGGGAACCGGGGTGCCATCCAGGGGGACGCCACTGTGAGGGCCGGGCTACCGTCTGAGGGAAGCACCTGTGCGGGGGACAGATGCCGTCCAGTGGACACACTGTAGGGCTGGGATGCCGTCCAGGGAAGCATCACTGCGGGGGCGGGATGTCGTCCGAGGGGAGCTCCTGTGCGGGGGCCGGGGTGCCATCCAGTGGACTCTGCTGCCAGTTCCGGATGCCGTCCAAGGGACCACTACCGTGGGGGCCAGGATGTTGTCCAGGGGAGAGTCGCCATGGGGGCCTGGATGCTGTCCAGTAGACACTGCTGTGGGGTTGGGATTCTGTCTGAGGGGAGCACTACTGTGAGGCTGCCATGCCGTCCAGGGGAGCACAGCTTCGGGGGCAGGATGTTGTCCAGGGCGGCACTGCTGTGTGAACAATACCACCTCTTGTTTTCAGATAAACCCTTCATCCAAATAATCTGCATTCCTCATTACTTCATTTACCAGTTTAGATAACATATCGGAATAAGCCGCTTGTAGGAGTGTTTCTAAGGACGCACCAAACACCTGCACGTGTGGGGTCCCCTGGATGCACGTGTCTGGTGGAGGCGTGGCCGTAACGCCCGTGGTTTCTGGAGTGCACCTTTCCGTGCCCGTGTGCGTGCCTCACACTATTCCCCTTGAAGGGAGTCAGTCTCTCTCCTCCTCTCATTCTCTCCCAGTTGCTGCTCTTCTGCTATGTTTATGTAGACATGAATGTTTTGTAGCCAATCAAAGAATTATCCAAAGATAACAATAAATGGGACCCAACAGAATGAAAAACACTGAACCTCCCACAGGGCTTCTTGAGTATTCACACCTTTTCTTTCCCAGTAACTGTTTATTTCAGACGTGGTGGCAGCAGTGTCACCACACTGGTTTGGTGAAGGTTCTAACAGGAATCTCTTGGATGCTAGGGACCCTGTCACCGGCCTCAGCCCCTCTAGTCATCACGTGACCTGACACAGGCGGTACCTCCACTGCTCCAGGGAGGGCTCCTGCCAATGACCTTTCATAATGGAGGATGCCAGATTATGCTGCAGAGTCGTCCAACTGAAGGGGGTGCAGAGTGGGAAGAGAAGTTCTGTATAATGACTAGAAACTCGGGTGTTTCTTGCACATGGCTCTTAGTTCCTGAATATTTGAAACAGATAACACATCTTCCTGCAAAGCATTTTTCTCACCTAAATCACCACATGCACAAGCATGTGTACAAATGTACACACATGCATGCACACATGTGCACATGTCCACACAGTGCATATATGTGTGCAAACACATGACTGCCTGCACTTACATGTACACACAGGCCTGCACGTGTATACACGCATGCACACATGTGTACATGACCACACATACATACACACGTGAGCAAACACACATACACATGCATGCACACTTGCACTCACATGTACACACAGGCCTACATGTGTATACGCACATGCATGCACACTCACACATACCTGTACACACACATGCACACAGACAGGAAGCAGGAAGCCAGATGCTGCCTTGTGAAAACACAGAACCAAGTCACTCTGTAATGAGGTTCTATGATAATGGGACTTCATGAAAATGAATTGTTTTAAATCAAATGAATGCTTTATTATTTATTTTTTTTAAATTTTTAATGTTTTATTTATTTCTGAGAGAGAGAAAGAGAGAGAGAAAGTGTGAACAGGAGAGAGTCATAGAGAAGGGGAGATACAGAATCTGAAACAGGCTCCAGGCTCTGGGCTGGCTGTCAGCACAGAGCCTGATGCGAGGCTCGAGCCCACAAACCGTGAGATCATGATCTGAGCCAAAGTCGGACACTTAACCAACTGAGCCAACCAGGTGCCCCATGAATGCTTTATTTTTAAGGCATTTGATAATAAGCGCTGGGATAAATCTTAAGCAAAATATCACAATTTCTCTCTTTGAAATGAATATTTAAAGGGAACCCAGATACATTCATCAGAAATGCTGAGAACAGCAGCCTCTTAAATATTTAGGGATGTATGGCCCTTTTCAGAATGATTTATTTTTGTATCTTCTCCTTAGGAAAAATGCACATATGCACAGAATTTCATATAATGTATTTGTGGCAAATTTATGACTTAATGGCCCTCCGACATCAGGTTAAGACTCCTAACATCAGAGGTTATGTATTCAAAATGATCACTATTGGTTTTAAAAACATGAACTATCTCCTACAGTTTTTCTTTTGGATACCGTGTACTGAATACATACCTGAATATTGAGATCATAGTTGCCTTTCTACAATGAAAATAATAGTCTGAATGTTTGTTTCTTTTTTATAAGGTTTGTGTTATAAATTTACATAATATAGGTTACTGTTTTTATCCTTATGGTCAGAAAAACAAGTTTTCTAATTTGCAGTAGAGGTAACACAAGGAAAAGCAAATATTAATGACAAGGATATTTTTATAATAATGACTAGTATTTTTTTGAGAGAGAAAGAGAGAGCATGCACATGTGCAGGGGAGGCGCAGAAAGAGAGGGAGAGAGAGAAGCCCAAGCAGGCTCCCCACTGTCAGCTCAGACACGGACAGTGGGAAGCCTCTGTCTGTCTGTCTGTGTGTCTGTCTCTCCAAATAAATAAATAATAAGTAAGTAAGTAAATAAACATTTAAAAAAAAAGAGTCACCCAGTGAGGTTCTGATCCAAGACATTGGAATATGAGGCCCCTGGGCTCACCTCTCCCCCCCCCCCCGACCCCCTGCAACCAGACACAGGATATCTACAGCTAGACATTGAGTAGTTCCCTAGGAAAGATCTAGAAAAGAGCTGAGGAACTCATACACATGGGCAAATGAGACAATACCTACATCACAGCAGATGGAAAAGGCTGAAGCACACTTTCCGGTGAAGCCCACAGTTGGTTGACCTTGTGGAAGGGAGTTCCAGGGAGGGACTCCCAGTGGTCAGCGACCCCCCTGAGGAGCAGAGTGTTGGGGCCCCATAACTAGTGGCCAAGCTGTATGACTTCCACCTGAAGAACAGGCCCCTGAAGCACAGGCTCTGAAAACATGTGGGATTTGCACACATGGACACCCACCAGACCACCGCAAACAACGATGAACCTGAGCAGGCTCCCCAGGACCTGGCGTGGCTGTGCCCTCAGGGCTTGGGGCTGAGCTTGCTGACTGTAAATCCATGTCCCAATTTGTCCCTCGAAGAGGCAGGTTTGCCTACTTTAAAATGGCTGCCTGAGGGTCAGTCTTCTAATTGAGTAGAAATCCAGGGGGTGGAGACCAGGTAGACAGCCAATGCTATCTCCCTGCTCTCCTGGTCCACTCCAGGCCACCAGTGTCCCCTTGGATGGAGCTTCTGCACGTGTCTGGTATCCCAGATTTTGTTGGCTGCCCCGCAGAAGGTTTCCCAGGGTGGCCTAGTTCTGCTGGCCAGCACAGCTCCATTTCACAGTCCCACAGGACTGTGCAAACAAAGATACAGTTTGTAATGGATGATTCCCCTAAAATACTACCATTTTAGGTTTATCTTTCCAGAAATCCATGTGGACAATTGTATCATCCCTGCTCTATTAACTGTGGGTCAGTGTTACCTTAGTGAAGCTTCACATCAGTGTAGCAAAGTAGCATATTATATTCCCATTGCTTAGCTGTGCAATGGCCCATTTAATAGCCTGCATAGGACTGAATATTAGGGAAGAGGCTGCAAAACTCATCAATTTATTAGAAAGTATAACACTCATATATATTTTAAACTGATCAATTCTTTGTTTACCTCTACCATGACCTTCTAATTAATGAAGTAATGTCCTTCTTGATCTTCCTGATACCAGTCCCTTCCTTCCTTTGAGAAATATTTTGAGCAATAAAATATTAATCATAAATTTGTAATTAATATGACAATTATGATTTAGCAGGATTAATAAAATTATAAAATAATTATATCCAGAAAAGAAGTGAACAAAAGGTAATGACATAGGTGAGCACAGTTAATATGACAACTTATTCATAGACTAATTACCATTATGATTATATTCATTATATCAAGCTTAAATATATACCTACTTAATTAGTATATATGAACCCGTGAAAGTTATGTGCATCTATGAAAGTGAAGCATTCCTGTAAAGATTATTGAGTAGAAATGAATGAAGGAAATGGCCATACAAGTTAAACTTTTATGTAAAGTCTATCAGAGATCATTAAATGAAGGAGCTTTGTGGCCATCTCAGTACTTCAACATGAGTGGGTAACAAGTGAAAATTCTGTCAGGACTTCCTGAGGATGAGCACACACTCTCCTGTCCAAAAGATCACAGAGCCATGGAATTCACTCTCTAACTTGGAATTCTTGCAGAATCTGAGATCTGTGAACTAAGACAGGATTAAGATACTGAGTATTCTGAAAGATGGTTAGGTGGGGAAGGTTTGAGTGGCCTATCATAACAGTAAGCTTTACCAGACATAGTTAATTGAAACTGCAACATAATTTTGATATCCTTTTACCTTGATGAAGACGTGGATTAAGCTTGATTCAAACCAAGAATTCATGAGAATTTAAAGTACGTGTGTGTGTGCGCGCGCGCATGTACGTGTGTGTGGCTGTTATTATTATATGAATTATTCCTTGAAACTCTGTGTTTGAATACCAAAATCCACATCCATTAGCAATTTTTTAAAAAATTGTCTTAAACTGAGTTCCTTTGGCAAAAGAAACTGAGTGAAAATTTTGAGTACAGAAAGTTCTGAAACAGTAACTTTGGAATAAAACATGGCAGGAGTGAAGGGAGTAGAATAGGAGAGGAGCAGGAGAGAATGTGATGTAAACACAACAAAAGTCTCTGTGTTCTCATAATCCCAGGAGATCTGTGGCAGCAGGCTGACTATTACACGTTTTTCCAAACTGTGATAAGGGGGCTCGGTTTTCATGAGCACAAATTAACTAGTCATAAAATGAACAAATAAAATCTTTTTGAAACAAACAAAAGCTGAACAGATTTTTCACCAACAACCATGAACTGCAAAAAATAATAAATAGCATTGTTTAATGGAAAGAAAATGCTACCACTTAGAAAATGAATCTAAGAAAAGGAGCAAAGAGGGTCACAAAAAATGAAAAGTACAAAGTGTGCTTTTATGTAAGCGCTTTTTTCCCCCCTTAGGATTGTAATTGTTTAAAGTAAACTCATTTATTGAAAGGCTTTATGGTGTGTACGCATATGGTAAAATGTACAGCAATAGGTGATAAAACAATAGAGGACATAAAATGAAATTAAAAAAAAAAACTCATTTATTCCAAATGAAGGCAAGTAAAGAGAAGGTAAAGGATCAAAGTAAATACAGGGCTTGGGTGACAAACCATAAGCCAACCATGTCATTAATTTTATTACCTCTAATGGATTTATGCCTTCCAATTAAGGCAGAGGATTTAGGTGGAATGGAAAATCAGGACCCCATCAAATATAAGAACGCCAAGAGATTAGGAGGAAGAGGGTCAATGAGCAAACCATAAGTGAGCACGAAGCATCCCAAAGCTTCGTAGCAGTGGCTCCGTTCCCATCAGACGGTTTTCTAGGAATAATGGAGAGTCATTTCAGAAAAATACAAGGATCAATTCACACAAAATGTGTGAAAATCATAAATGCTTTAAATTACACAAATTTAGGGGCGCCTGGGTGGCTTAGTCGGTTAAGCGTCCGACTTTTGCTTAGGTCATGATCTCGCAGTTCGTGGGTTTGAGCCCCGCGTCGGGCTCTGTGCTGACTGCCAGCTCGGAGCCTGGAGCCTGTTTCAGAGTCTGTGACTCCCTCTCTCTCTGACCCTCCCCTGCTCACGCTGTCTCTCTCTCTCCTAGAAATAAATTAAAAAAATTAAAAAAAAATTACACAAATTTAATTACATAGAGGGCACTGGAAAGAGAAATAGACAATGCCACAAATATATTTATTTCAATGCCCCTCTCTCTGTAACTGACAAGTAGAAGATAAGTAGGCATATGGAAGTTGAGCACACAGGCAAGAACTGGGTGCAGTTTAAATTTGTGCACCTCTGCTCCAGACAAAAGTAGAATTCATGATTATTCTAGCTGCCAACAAATGCAGAAAGATAGGAATTGTTACGGACCAAATTATGTCTCCATTAACTTAGAAAGATTGTACTTACACATAGCGTGCATTCTGACTGCAACACAAGTTAAGTGAGGAATCAGTAAGAGAAAGATACCTGAAAAATCCCAAAATAAATCGTAAAGACAAGCACAGAAACAAAACAGTAAAACAAAACAGATTTACAGTGAAAGATATCAAGTAAATCTAATAACAATTCATTCAGAAGGTGAGTAATATTGATAAACATTTTCCAGGATATTCAGGGAAAAAAGAGAGAAGGCACAGTCTGGCAATATCATGTGTGAAATAGGTGATAATACTCAAGATCCAGGAGACATGAGAAGATGAATGGAAGAAGTTTGAAAAACTTTATGCCAATAAATTCCATAAGTTATTGGACTGGAAGACCCTTGTAAACAAAATTGGCAAAGAAAACAGTCTAAGTAGATTTATTATTCAATAAATAAATGTACTTTTTTATTGTTTATTAAAAATAACCTATTTACTTTTTAAAAGTTATTTTTTTTAAATGTTTTATTTATTTCTAGGAGAGAGAGAGACAGCGTGAGCAGGGGAGGGTCAGAGAGAGAGGGAGTCGCAGACTGAAACAGGCTCCAGGCTCTGAGCTGGCAGTCAGCACAGAGCCCGACGCGGGGCTCAAACCCACGAACCGCGAGATCATGACCTTAGTGAAAGTCGGATGCTTAACCGACTAAGCCACCCAGGCGCCCCTTAAAAGTTATTTTAAGTCCAGTGTAGTTAATATACATTGCTATATTATGTTATAGTTTCAGGTGTACAGTATAGTGATTCAACATTCCCATATGTCACCCAGTGAACATCACAATTGTGCTATTTAGTCCCCATCACCTATTTCCCTCATTGCCCACCCACATCCCCTCTGGTGACCATCAGTTCTGTATAGTTAAGAGTCTGTTTCTTGGCTTGTCTCTCTCTCTCTCTTCTTCCTCCCTCCTCTTTGCTTGTTTGTTTTGTTTCTTAAAGTACACATATGAGTGAAATCATTTGGTATTTGCCTTTCTCTGATGGACTTATTTCACTTAGCATTATACTCTTTAGCTTCATCCATGTTGTTGCAAGTGGGAAGATTTCATTGCTTTTTATGGCTGAGTAATATTCCATTGTGTATATATACCACGTCTTTATCCATTCACCAGCCAAAGGACACTTGGACTGTTTCCACACTTTGGCTATCATAGAGAATGATGCCTTAAACATAGGGGTGCATGTATCCTTTTGAATTAACGTTTCTGCATTCTTTGGGTAAGTACCTAATAGCGTGCTTGCAGGATTATAGAATGGTTCTATTTTTAACTTTTTAAGGAATCTCCATACTGTTTTCCTCAGTGGCTGAACCAGTTTGCATTCCCACCAACAGTGAAAGAGGGCTCCCCTTTCTCCATATCTTTGCCAAGACCTGCTGTTTCTTGTGTTTTTGATTTAGCAATTCTGACATGTGTGATGTGATATCTCATTGTATTTTTATTTGCATTTCCCTGATGATAAGTGATGATTAATATCTTTTCATGTGTCTGCTGGCCCTCTGTATGTTTTCTTTGGAGAAATGTGTTTAAGTCTTTTACCCAGTTTTAACTGGATTATTTGTTTTGTGTAATAGAAGTTTTTTATATATCTTGGATACTAACTCTTTATCCAATAATGTCATTTGTAAATATCTTCTCCCAATCCGTAGGTTGCCTTTTAGTCTTGTCGATTATTTCTTTTGCTGTGCAGAAGCTTTTTGTTTTCTTTATTTCAAGTTGTGATTTAAATTCTAGTTTGTTAACATGTATGGTAGTATTGGTTTCAGGAGTAGAATTTAGTGATTCATCACTTACATATAACACCCTGTGCTTATGCCAACAGGTACCCTACTTAGTGCCCATCCCCCATTTAGTCCCCTCCCCGCTCCCCCCGCACGTACCTCCATCACCTCTCAGTTCTCTTCTGTTGTGCTTTTCTCTCTCTTTTCTTTTTCCCTTCTTCTGTGTTCATCTGTATTGTTTATTAAATTACACATAAGAGTGAAATCATATGGTATTTGTCTTTCTCTGACTGACTTATTTCACTTAGCATCATACACTCTAGTTCCATCCACATTGCTGCAAATAGCAAGATTTCATTCTTTTTCATCACTGAGTAATATTGCAGTGTGTTTGTGTGGATTTGTGTGTGTGTGTGTGTGTGTGTATCTTCTTTATGCATTCTTCAGTCGATGGACAAATTCTTTACAGAATTTGGCTATTATTGATAGTGTGCTATAGGCATTGGGATTCATGTGCCCCTTTGAATCAGCATTTTTGTAACCTTTTGGTAAATACCTAGTAGTGTAATTGCTGTGTCATAGGGTAGATCTATTTTTAATTTTTTGAGGAAATACCATACTGTTTTCCAGAGTGACTGCAGTAGTTTGCATTCCCGAAAACAGTGCAAAAGTGTTTCCCTTTCTCCATGTCTTTGCCAACATCTGTTGTTGCCTGAGTTTTTAATTTTAGTCATTCTAACAGGTGTGGGGTGGTATCTCATTATGGTTTTGATTTGTATTTCCTTGATGATGAGTGATATTGAGCATCTTCTCACGTGTTTGTTAGCTATCTGTATGCCTTCTCTGAAAAAATTCCTGTTTGTTTCTTATGCCTATTTTTAAACTGGATTATTTGGGTTTTGGGAGTTGATCTTTGATACGTTCTTTATAGATTTTGGATACTAGCCCTTTATCAAATATGTCATTTGCAAATATCTTCTCCCATTCCATTGGTTGCCTTTTAGTTTTGCTGATTGTTTCCTTCACTGTGCAGAAGCTTTTTATCTTGATGAGGTCCCAATACTTCAAGTTTGCTTTTGTTTCCTTTGCCTCCAGAGACGTGTCAAGTAACAAGTTGCTGTGGCTGAGGTCAAAGAGGTTGCTGGCTATGTTCTTTTGTAGTATTTTGATGGTTTCCTTTCTCACATTTAGGTCCTTCATCCATTTTGAATGTATTTTTGTGTATGTTGTAAGAAAGGTGGTCCAGGCTCATTCTTCTGCATGTCACTGTCCAGTTTTCCCAGAACCATTTGCTGAAGAGACTCTCTTTTTTCCATTGGATATTCTTTCCTGCTTTGTTGAAGATTAATTGACCATTTAGCTGTGTGTCCCATTTCTGGGTTTTCTCTTCTGTTCCATTGATCTGTGTGTCTTTTTGTGCCAGTACCACACTGTCTTTATGACTATAGCTTTGTAGAAACCATGATGCTGCCAGTTTTGCTTTTCTTTTTCAGGACTGCTTTTGCTATTCTCAGTCTTTTGTGGTTCCATACAAATTTTAGGATTATTCTAGCTCTGTGGAAAATGCTGTTGGCATTTGATAGGGGTTACATTAAGTGTGTAGATTGCTTTGGGTAGTATAGACATTTTGACAGTATTTATTTTCTAATCCATAAGCATGGAATATATTTCCATTTTTTGTGTCATCTTCAATTTCATTCATTAGTGTGTTAGAGTTTTCGGTGTACAGATCTTTCACGTCTTTGGTTGGGTTTATTCCTAAGTATGTTATGATTTTTGGTCCAATTTTAAATAGGATTTTTATCTTAATTTCTCTTTCTGCTGCTCCATTATTGATTTATAGAAATGCAACAGATTTCTATACATTGATTTTGTATCCTGTGACCTTAATGGATTTATATATCAGTTCTAGCAGTTTTTTGATGGAGTGTTTCAGATATATATGTATATATATAGTATTATGCGATCTGCAAATAGTGGAAGATTTACTTCTTCCTTACTGATTCAGATGCCTTTCATTTCTTTTGTTTTGATTAGTGCAGCAAGGACTTGTAATACTATATTGAATAAAAGTGGTGAGAGTGGACATTCCTGTCTTGTTCCTGATCTTAGGGAAAAGCTCTCAGTTTTTATCCACATTAAGGATGATGTCAGCTGTGAGTTTTTCCATATATGGCTTTTATTATGTTGAAATATGTTCCTTTTAAACCTACTTTATTGAGGGTTTTTATCATGACAAAAGTACTTTGTCAAGTACTTTTTCTGTGTTTATTTAAATGATCATATGGTTCTTATTCTTTCTCTTATTAATAATGATATATCACATCGATTGATTTGTGAATACTGAACTATCCTTGTAGCCCAGAAATAAATCTAACACTGGGTCATGGTGAATGTTTTTTTAATGTATTGTTGGATTCAGCTTGGTAGTATTTTGTTGAGGATTTTTACATCTATATTCAACAGGGATATTGGTCTGTAGTTCTGTTTTTTAGTAGGGCCTTTATCGGGGTAATGCTGGCCTCATAGAGTGAATTTGGAAGTTTTCCTTCTTTTTCTATTGTTTGGAGTAGTTTGAGAAGAATAAGTATTAAGTCGTTTTGAAATGTTTGGTAGAACTTACTGTGAGGCCTTATAGCCCTGGTCTGATTCCTTATCTCTGCATCAAGGGTCTCACTCATGTCTCCCACTCATTTTTCAAGTCCAGTGATTGCCCTCATGATCATCACTGTAACCTGTGCACCAGGCATGTTACTTACATGGATTTACTTAGATCTCTGGTCCTGAGCTTGTCCTGTTTTTCATTTGGGATCAATTTCTGTGACTTCTCATTGGGCTTAGGCCTCTGTGCCTGTTTCTGCATGTTTGGAGAGTCAGCTGCGTCTCCAGCTCTTGAGGGTAGTGGCTTATGAAGATGACTACTCTCATGCCTGTAGTCAGTGTCCCCTGCCCCCCAGGGCCTGGTGCTCCCGGGACTGTCTCTGGTGCATGCCAGGTGTACCCTACTACTGTGTCCTGGCTGCTGTGTCCTTCGAGCCATGTCCTTTGGGCTGTGGTCTGCTGTGGTGGGGTTCCTTCCCAGGCCTGACTGAGTGTGCTCCACTAGTGCCGTGAAACCTGGCACCACCTCCACCCTGCAAAACAACCACGTAGGGAGAGGCAGTGAGAGCACGGGTTTGGGCCAGTGTGGCTGGGGTAGGCGGAGTCCCACCTGAGTGTGTACGGTGGGGGGGGGGGGTGCTTAGGGTGAGCGGGTCCTAGTGCTGCCCAGAAGGAGGCTCAGTATTTTTTCAGAGGGGCAGGGGAGGGAGATGGGATGGGAGGAGCCACCCAGTGAACACTGCCCCCATGGGTCCCCTCACCTCCTTGCTTTGCATACCAGGTTCCTCAGATCGCTGTCTCCTCTGTCCTCTGTCTGTCCATGCGCTGTTTGCCCTGCCTGTTCTCCAGGAGCAGCCCCGTGTCCTCTGAGCTCCCCCAGAACCACGCACCCCACATAGTCTCTAGGCTTCAAGTCCTGCTGCTTGTGAGGACTCCTCATATTCAGCTCCTCTCATCTTCCAGCACTGATCCTGGGGACCTGGTCATCTTGTGCATCCTAGGTACTACCCCCACCCTTCCTTCTCTCTCTCTCTCCCCCTTCTTCTCTCTCTCTCTCCCACACACTTTCTCTCTCTTCCTCCTTCCTTCCTCTCTCCTTCTGTCTGTGTCTCCCTCCTCTCCTCTCTCTTTCACAGTCTTTCTCTCCCTCCCTCCCAATCTCTCTCTCCCTCATTTCTCTCTCTCTCCCTCCATTCTCCTCCCTCCTTCTCTCTCACTCTCTTTCTCTCCATCCTTTTGCCTGACTACAGCTCCCTCCCCTTTGTAATGCACAGGAACTGTTTCTTCTCTAAACCAGTTCTCCTCACTTCCTACCTTCAGTGATGTGCCCTCTTCTCTCCCTTTAGTTGAGCGGTTTGTTCTGCCTTCTCTGGCTAGATTTCTGTGCTGTTTAGGATGATCTGATCATTATCTCATTGTATTCATGGGTCCTCCTCCTCTGCTGCCACCTTCAATGTAATCTAAAATAATTTACTTTGAATTAAAAATTCCTCCATAAATGAAAATTTCATAGAGAAGTTTCTGAAACCCAGAAATCTTCATTTGTGAATTCTGTCAAACATTTTACAAGGAATTAGTATCAATTAAACATGAACTCTCTTGAATAATACAGAAGAGGGGGACTCTTTCCAGCTGATTTTATGTGTTTCTTTACAACTGCCTTGGGAGATTCCCAGATCTAATCTGGAACCAGTTCCCATACTTTCCCATATTGGAGGGCAGAGAGAGAACAAAGAGGCAGACTGAGAGATAGGTGGGTGGGAGGTTTAATAAGCATGGGAACTTATTCACAGGGCTTGCGTTGGGTGCAGCACGATCAGCAGCTCTCTGAACCAGCCCATCAAATCTTGAAAGTTTATTCAGAGACCTTAACTGGGTTCAGTCACGTGTACTCCAGGTAGCTTCAACACCATGTTTCTGTTTCAAGGCTGTATCCTCAGGGCAGCTTCTGGGAACAGGGAAGGTGAGCAGAGGGCACAGTCCAAGGATGGGGGTGGGTGGGGAATCAGCAGTCACCTGGGTCCAGCTCACAGGCCAACCACGGCCATGCCTTCCTGCCTAGAGTCAACCATGGCCACATCTTCCTGCTGACAGGCAACCATGGCCAAGCCTTTCTGATGACAGTCAAAGGTCAACCATGGCCACGCCTTCCTAATGATAGGCAACCACAGCCACACCTTCCCAATGACAGTCTTCCTTCTGATAGCCAACCATGGCCACCTCTTCCTGATGACAGTCAACCACGGCCACACCTTCGCCTGACAGTCAGCCATGACCACATGACTTTCTGCTGACAGTCAACTACTGCCACATCTTCCCAATGACAGGTCAACCAGGACCACGTCTTTCTGCTGACAGTTAACCATGGTCATGCCTTCCTGATGAAGATCAACCATGGCCACACCTTCCCAATGATAGTCAATCACAGCCACGCCTCCCTGATGACAGGTCAACCAAGGCCATGCCTTCCTGCTGATCCCCCAGCATGTCCAGTGTAATCCTCATCCAGAATAGTCAAAGGCTGTAGGAAAGGAAACAAACTGAACTTTAAATCAATACCTCACAAGAGCACATGAAGCAAAAATCCTCTGGCCTGTGTAGTTTTCTGGTGAGAAGTCCACTGTTATTCTTATCTTTGTTTCGCTATACAGGTCTTTTCTCAAACTTACTGTCTTTCCACCGGTTTTCAGGAATTTGATTATAAATCCAACAATGTATGAAAACATAATGCATATAGACCAAATGGAGTGTCCCCCAGGACTGCAAGAAAATTTTTTTATCACAAATCTTTCAGGTAGGCCAATGTGAAGAAAGGACTGGACTTATCTTTTCACACTAAACAACTGAAAAACAGGATGAAAATATATGAAACAGTAGTTTTGGATGGTGAACAGGAAGCAATGGGCCCTGATTACTAAGAGGATGGTAATTGTGCCAGCTTCTTTTCTGGGGCAAATTTCTTGGTCACATCGCGGGGAAGAGAAACTCAGTAGGGCCAGCGATTTCCCTACTGTGTGGTGACACAGATCTGACCCGTGGACGGACCTGGGCACACAGGAGGCAAAATGACTCTTCATTCTTTTCATTTTTTTTTTTTTACAAATAGTTTATTGTCAAATTAGTTTCCACATAACACTCAGTGCTCATCCCCACAAGTGTCCTCCTCCATGCCCATCCCCCCCTCCCCCCCACATCCATCAGTCCTCAGTTTTTGTCAGCATTCAAGAGTCTCTCATGGTTTGCCTCTCTCCCTCTCCCCCACCATTTCCCCCCTTCTTCTCCCCCTTGTTCCTCCATCAAGTTCCTCCTAATCCTCCTATACATGCAAAATACGATATTTGTCCTTCTCTGCCTTATTTTGCTCAGCATAACACCCTCAAGGTCCATCCATGTTGCTACACATGGGCAGATTTCATTCTTTCTCATTGTCATGTAGTATTCCATGGTATAGATAAACCACATCTTCTTGATCCATTCGTCCGTTGATGGACACTTAGGCTCTTTCCATGTTTTAGCTATTGTGGAGAGTGCTGCTATGAATATTGGGGTACATGTGTTCCTATGCATCAACACTCCTGTATCCCTTGGGTAAATTCCTAGCAGTGCTATTGCTGGGTCATAGGGGAGTTCTATTGTTAGTTTCCTGAGGAACCTCCACACTGTTTTCCAGAGGGGCTGTACCAGTTTACATTCCCACCAACAGTGTAGGAGGGTGCCCGTTTCTCCACATCCTCGCCAGCATCTAGAGTTCTCTGATTTGCTCATTTTAGCCACTCTGACTGGCGTGAGGTGGTATCTCAGTGTGGTTTTGATTTGTATTTCCCTGATGAGGAGGGATGCTGAGCATCGTTTCATGTGTCTGTTGGCCATCTGGATGTCCTCTTTGGAGAAGTGTCTGTTCATGTCTTCTGCCCATTTCTTCACTGGGTTGTTTGTTTTTCGGGCGTGTAGTTTGGTGAGTTCCTTATAGATTCTGGATATTAACCCTTTATCTGATATGTCATTTGCAACTATCTTTTCCCATTCCGTTGGTTGCCTATTAATTTTCTGGGTTGTTTCCTTGGCTGTGCAGAAGCTTTTAATCTTGATGAGGTCCCAACAGTTTATTTTTGCTCTTGATTCCCTTGCTTTTGGGGATGTGTCAAGTAAGAAGTTGCTGCGGTGGAGGTCAAGGAGGTTGTTTCCTGCTTTCTCCTCTAGGGTGTTGATAGTTTCCTGTCTCACGTTCAGGTCCTTTATCCATTTTGAGTTGATTTTTGTGCATGGTGTGAGAAAATGATCTAGTTTCATTCTTCTGCATGTTGCTGTCCAGTTCTCCCAACACCATCTGTTAAAAAGGCTGTCTTTTTTCCATTGGATATTCTTTCCTGCTTTGTCAAAGATCAGTTGGCTGTATACTTTTGGGTCCACTTCTGAGTTCTCAATTCTGTTCCATTGGTCTATGTGTCTGTTTTTGTGCCAATACCATACTGTCTTGAGGATGACAGCTTTGTAGTAGAGGCTGAAGTCTGGGATGGTGATACCTCCCGTTTTGGTTTTATTTTTCAGTATTACTTTGGCTATTCGGGGTCTTTTGTGGTTCCATACAAATTTTTGGATAGTTTGTTCTAGTTTTGAGAAGTATGCTGGTGCAATTTTGATTGGAATTGCATTGAATGTGTAGAGTGCTTTAGGTAGTAATGACATCTTAACTATATTTATTCTTCCTATCCATGAGCATGGAATGTTTTTCCATTTCTTTGTGTCTTCTTCAATTTCCTTCATAAGTTTTCTATAGTTTTCATCATACAGATCTCTTGTATCCTTGGTTAGGTTTATTCCGAGGTATTTTATGGTTTTTTGTGCAATTGTGAATGGGATCAGTTTCTTGATTTCTCTTTCTGTTGCTTCATTATTGGTGTATAAAAATGCAACCGATTTCTGTACGTTGATTTTGTACCCTGCAACTTGGCTGAATTCTTGGATCAGTTCTAGTAGGCTTCTGGTGGAGTCTGTCGGGTTTTCTATGTAGAGTATCATGTCATCTGCGAAGAGTGAAAGTTTGACTTCCTCTTTGCCAATTCTGATGCCTTTGATTTCCTTTTGTTGTCTGATGGCTGATGCTAGGACTTCCAGCACTATGTTAAACAACAGTGGTGAGAGTGGACATCCCTGTCGTGTTCCTGATCTCAGGGGGAAAGCTCTCAGTTTTTCCCCGTTGAGGATGATGTTAGCTGAAGGCTTCTCATAGATGGCTTTGATGATGTTTAAGTAGGTTCCTTCTATCCCAACTTTCTCGAGAGTCTTTATTAAGAAGGGATGCTGTATTTTGTCAAATGCTTTTTCTGCATCTATTGACAGGATCATATGGTTTTTATCTTTTCTTTTATTGATATGATGGATCACATTGATTGATTTGCGAATGTTGAACCAGCCCTGTAACCCAGGAATGAATCCCACTTGATCTTGGTGGATGATTCTTTTGATATGCTGCTGGATTCGATTTGCAAGGATCTTGTTGAGAATTTTTGCATCCGTATTCATCAAGGATATTGGCCTATAGTTCTCTTTTTTTGTTGGATCTCTGTCTGGCTTGGGAATCAGAGTGATGCTGGCTTCATAAAATGAGTCCGGGAGTTTTCCTTCGACTTCTATTTTTTGGAATAGCTTGAGAAGAATTGGGATTAATTCTGTTTTAAATGTCTGGTAGAATTCCCCAGGGAAACCATCAGGTCCAGGGCTCTTATTTGTTGGGAGATTTTTGATCACTGATTCGATTTCTTCACTCGTTATGGGTCTGTTCAGGTTTTCTATTTCTTCCCGTGTGAATTTTGGTAGTGAGTGTGTGTTTAGGAATTTGTCCATTTCTTCTAAGTTGTCCAATTTGTTGGCATATAATTTTTCATAGTATTCCCTGATAATTGCTTGTATTTCTGAGGGGTTGGTTGTAATAAGTCCATTTTCATTCATAATTTTGTCTATTTGGGTGCTCTCTCTTTTCTTTTTGATAAGCCTGGCTAGAGGTTTGTCAATTTTGTTTACTTTTTCAAAAAACCAACTCTTGGTTTCATTGATCTGTTCAATTGTTTCTTTGGTCTCTATGTTGTTTATTTCTGCTCTAATTTTTACTATTTCTCTTCTTCTACTGGGTTTAGGGCGTTCTTGTTGCTCTGCCTCTAGCTCCTTTAGGTGAGCTGTTAGATTTTGGACTTGTGCTTTTTCTAATCTCTTGAAATAGGCCTGGAGAGCAATGTACTTTCCTCTTAGGACTGCCTTGGCCGCATCCCATAGATTTTGAATTGTTGTGTTTTCATTTTCATTTGTTTCCATATATTTTTTAATTTCCTCTCTAATTGCCTGATTGGCCCATTCATTCTTTAGAAGGGTGTTCTTTAACCTCCATGTTTTTGGCGGTTTTCCAGACTTCTTCCTGTAATTGATTTCAAGTTTCAAAGCATTGTGATCTGACAGTGTGCATGGTATGATCTCTATTCTTTTATATTTATTGAGGGCTGCTTTATGTCCCAGTATGTGATCTATCTTGGAGAATGTGCCATGCGCACTTGAGAAGAAAGTAAATTCCCTGGCCTCAGGATGTAAAGTTCTAAATATATCCGTCAGATCCATCTGGTCCAATGTGTCTTTCAAGTCCATTATTTCTTTAGTGATTTTCTGTCTGGTTGACCTATCCATTGCTGTAAGCGGAGTATTAAAGTCCCCTGCTATTAGCACATTCTTATCTATAAGCTTGTTTCTGTTTGTGATTAATTGTTTTAGATATTTAGGTGCTCCCATATTCGGTGCGTAGACATTTATGATTGTTAGTTCTTCCTGATGGATGGACCCTGTAATTATTATGTAGTGCCCTTCTTCATCTCTTGTGATTGTCTTTAATTTAAAGTCCAGTTTGTCTGATATAAGTATCGCTACTCCGGCTTTCTTTTGATTTCCTGTAGCATGATATATATTTCTCCATCCCCTTACTTTTAATCTGAAGGTATCTTCCCGTCTAAAATGAGTTTCTTGTAGACAGCATATTGATGGATTTTGTTTTTTAATCCATTCTGCTACCCTATGTCTTTTGATTGGAGCATTCAGCCCATTTACATTCAGTGTTATTATTGAAATATGTGGGTTTAGAGTCTTTGTATCTTTTGTAGGGTTCATGTTTGTGGTGGTGTCTCTGGTATCTTTGTTCCTTGCAACCTTTCCTTCAGAGCATCCCCCTCAGGATTTCTTGTAGGGCTGGCTTCGTGGTGACAAATTCTTTCAATTTCTGTTTATTTGGAAAGGTTTTTATCTCTCCTTCTATTTTGAATGACAGGCTTGCTGGATAGAGGATTCTTGGCTGCATATTTTTACTGTTCATCACATTGAAGATTTCCTGCCATTCCTTTCTAGCCTGCCAAGTTTCAGTAGATAGGTCTGTCACCACTCTGATAGGTTTCCCTTTGTATGTTAGGGCCCTTTTCTCCCTAGCTGCTTTCAAAATTCTCTCTTTGTCCTTGTATTTGGCCATTTTCACTATGATATGTCGTGCAGAAGATCGATTCAGGTTACGTCTGAGGGGAGTCCTCTGAGCCTCTTGTACTTCCACATTTACTTCCTTCCCCAGGTCGGGGAAGTTCTCTGCTATAATTTGTTCCAGGACTCCTTCAGCACCTTTCCCTCTCTCTTCCTCTTCTGGGATTCCTATGATACGGATATTGTTGCGTTTGACCGTATCGCTGAGCTCTCGAATTCTTCTTTCCTGTTCCTGGATCAGTTTGTCTCTTTTTTTGTCAGCTTCTTGTTTTTCTATAATGGTGTCTTCTAAATCACTTATTCTCCTTTCTGCCTCTTCAATCCGTGCATTGGAGGCCTCTAATTTATTATGGATCTCATTTATCGCATTTTTTAATTCTTCATGCCTATTTTTATTTTCCATTCTGTCTGTAGCCATAGTTTCTTTGATGTCCCCTATGTTTTTTTCAAGCCCAGCTATTAATTTTACCATTATTATTCTAAAATCTTGTTCAGTGATGCTGCTGATATCTGTTTTGAGCAGTTCATTAGCTGTCATTTCTTCTTGGAGTTTCTTTGGAGGAGAGGTCTTTCGTTTCGTCATTTTAGTTAGCTTTCCGGCTCTTGTTGGTTTTAAAGACCTATTATTCTCTCTGTTTCTATGAGCACTGCTATATCCAAGAAGGCTCTTTGACTTTCCAGGGCCTACCCTTTCAGAGAGTGTTTTTTGAATGGTATCCCCTGGTCTCTCTTGTTGGGACCTTGGTTATTTTATTTTCCTATTCGTAGTGATATTTGGGACTCTCCACCTTGTGTACTCTAGCTTGTTTCTTGAGGTAGCCCTGGAAAAGAAAACAGACAGACAAACACACAGGGAGCAGGAGCACACAAACGCACAGGCTAATTCAACTAACATGCAAAGCGAGAGGGAAAATGAAAAAGTTAAGAGAAAAGACGGAGCAGGGAGGGCGAATAATAGGGAGTATAAAGAAATAAAAGGGTCAAAAAAGGGGAAAAGAAAAGGAAAAAAGAAGAAAACCGATGGACAAAGAACGGTTTAAAGCATATACCTGGATTTCCCAGCTACAGTTAAATAGCCATGTGTATGCAGTGCTGGTTGAAAAGCATAGAGAAAGAGAGAGAAGGCAGGGCGGGATGAGGCAAAATTGGATATAGAATGAACAGGCAGAAGGGATAAGAAGCTTTTTTCAAATAGGTAAAGGGTAGAATATGGTTGGATAGGTGAGAGAAGGGTGCTTGAATTATCCAGAGAAACTGTATAGTCTAATAACTCCTGAGAGAAAGAGATGAAAATGTCGGTAGGTGTAGAATTTACATTTACAGAATGGACTCGTTGTGATTGATTAAGCAAGCTGGTGACCAGAGTTAAACAGGTCAGTGTTCTGGGGAAAAAAGAGAGAAAAGAGAAAGAAGAAGAAAAAAAGAAAGAGAAAAAAAATATGGGGGAAAAAAAAGAAAAACAACGGAAAAAAGAAGGGAGGAGGGCACCTCTCAGGCAGGGATGGGCGTGGCGTGATCCAATGCCTCCGGCGGGAGCTCTGCCTTGGCGGTTGTGGGGAGGAGAGTGATGGTGCTCCAGTCCCTTCTTGAACCAAGTGCTGCACCTCGCTTTTTTGGGCGTGTAAACTTCCCATACTGGGGGCGCAGCCGAAGTTGGTTGCACTCTTCAACCCAGGCCAGTTCCAATCTCCAAATCCCAGTCCACGTGCCCCGCTGAAATTGCCATAGACACAGCTTCCCAGGTAACCCCCTCGGGCACTTCCAGGCCCCCTGAGGAGCTCTGGTGGTGGAGTCAGAATCGCTGCTTCCTTCTCTGGGTCAGACTGGCGAGCACCGGTCGGTGCTTGCCTGCCGGGTGCTCTGATCCTGAGCCAGCTGGGGTGAGGAAAACCTGGTTCCTTTATGGGTCGTCACCCAAAACACGAACTCACAGGCAAATTTCCCAGTTTTCAGTTCTTTGCCTTCCCTCTCGAGTTCCAGCCAGCCAGGAGCGCGGACGCCCGGTGTCCACACGGCTCTTTCAGGGGCCCCAGCCGCCCTGGAGCTACAATGGCGGCAGGCGCGCCGCTGCCAGGAGCCAGCACAAAGAAGCAGTTTGTGTGCTCCCCTCCTTCCCCCCCCCCCCCCC